>NC_047157.1:3360000-3370000 GCF_009819705.1 Hippoglossus hippoglossus | reverse complement strand
CCAGTTATAAGGTATTTTGATGGAAAGCTGGGATGTAATTTGAACATATTTAACCATTATTCCAGGCGCTGCATGCCCTCTTTGTCTTTTTAGTGTGTACGTAACTAAACAGAGCAGCGGCAGCACCTCCGACTCTCGTGGCAAGAAATGCCATAATTTCACTGCTGTTGAATCTTAATGTTGAAATCTTTATACCACTGAATTGATATTGAAATGCATTTACTATAAATGTTTATAATCTTCATTTGTTTGCTTGTATATTTCAAACACTTTAAATATTTATCAATGAGTTCAAAGTTAAAGGGGGGGTTTCTACTTTCTCCCATATACATACATGGAAATCAATCTACCTGACCTCATATGGATTGAAGGCCTGTTTTTTTTTACTTTCCAGAGGGTTGTTCAAGTTCGAGTTGATGTTTCAGTGTTTCCACGAGAATTAATGAAATCTAAGATGGTAATATTTGCATGTGCACACACATGAAAGTCACTCTCACACGCAACAGATTCCTAGTAACAGGCACAAAGACTAAAGAGTGAAAGATCAGTTCATGTCAGGGTAAGAAGGTCTAACATTATAGTAAAAAGTAAATGAAACACTGATGTTTGTTCTTTGTTTTGTTTTGTCGAATATTTAAAGAAGAACTGAAAACAAGTTGCTCAAACTGATAAAACTCAAGTTTTTAATCAGACCGCTTCAAAAACCCTTGAATAGAAAAACGCAAAAATGTTGGTATTACATTTTTTAAATTAAAGACTGATGATTTGATTTCACAACAAGCCACACAGTCACTTATATTAATTGAAACTAGTATGGCCCCTCTTGGCATCCATTTTTTTCCTTTCAGTAGGCTCTGGTCAGAAGAAGCTCCATCTTTATTGTACATTCACACTCTGCCATCACTCTGACATTCTGTTTGACATTCAGGTAGCATAGCAACATGACAACATGCCCCTACAGCCTGGTGTGAGAATATAGATGCTTTTTGAAAAGGTTGACGAGAGAGAGAGAGAGAGAGAGAGAGAGAGAGAGAGAGAGAGAGAGAGAGAGAGGAGAAGGAGATGAAGAAGAAAGGTGAAGGAGGAGGAGTGGAGAGTGTGAAGCCCTCCACAGATTTGCTTCTTCTCCTTTTCAACCCCTCTCTAGAATCCCATTTGAAATTTAAAGCACCTTTTTTGTGTCTGAAAATACCTTTACACGCGCTGCCATAAATACTGCCCAAAGGGAGAGGGCTTCAGTTCCCCCTGCCATGATTCAACAGGGATGAGCGACTATAATGAAAGACACACATGTGCATACATAGAGTATTTGTACACACTCAGAATATGGCAACACATAAATTATATAGAGAAAATATCACAATACATATATATAAATGTATGAATCAATCATACGCGTAAGGTCTTTACTGCACCCTATATATACAGCTGTTGTATGCATTGTATTGATTCTGTATGCAGAAGGACAGAAAGCTAAATGAATGCTTGTGATAAAAAAGGAGAAGAGAGATATAAAAAAACACAGCACACATAAAACATGAAATACTGGTCAGAGGGGTTATGTAAATGCGTTTTTTTTTTCGACCACAGAATTCAATTCATAATTCATAAAGATTAAGGATGAATTTCACATGAGGCTGTGCCCCATTCGATTGGCCGTTCTCCCCATTAAAAATGCTACAGCCCAAAGAGCTCTCCTTTCTCAATGATTAGAAGGAGACCAGATCCTGTCCCTCCTGACCAAATCAATACATCTCCTGATTTGATCCTGCCTGTTAGCCTCCAGTTGCTCAAACAGCTCAGGATGGAATTTCACCATCTATAAGGCAACTCATGCTCACTATTCATCACTATCACTATCCACCTACAATCACACTATTATTACTACTACGACTTCATTTTTCAGAAGATTGAGGATATTTTACATCAGACATTCATTATCACTGCTGTAATACTATATATTAAATAGATATATACTTTATTGATCCCAAAGGAAATTCATGAATTATTCATTACTGTTGCGATGTGACAATGCTATAACTCTAATAACTTGACAAATAAAATATATGTGCTCAGAGAAGTAGATATCAATACAATGTGTTCCAAACATGCATTTGTTTGTCGAAAATATATTGTACATTGATTTCCTCGAATTTACAATGTCAGTCAGAAATTCATTTTTTGTACTTGTTTGATGGTTAAAAAATCTGCTGTAAAATGACACACATCCTGCTTTCACTACTCATCCTGCAGTGCAGATTCTAGAGTGGTCTGAGACTTTTGGGCTGTATGACTGCTGTTAAACCTGGCATTAATCTGGTTTCCAGATTACTTTAACCAGATTATATTTACACCTAGTATTAATGTCTCTTCACTGTCCACATTGAGATCCCATTGGGATTACTCTGTCTAGCTCAAATCACCAATGTAAAAATGTAAAAGATAGAGCAAGACAAATAGAAGAAGATGGTAGCCATCAGAGAAGCTGCATACAAAGCAGGGAGAGATGCCAAGTTTTGCTAGTGTGTCGCAACAAATGGTAACACTTGGTCTGGTTTTCACTTCATAGCTCTCTTTCAGATCTGCACTGAACTCCAGATGTATGTGAGAACGCAAATGTCCAAATGATCGGCTCCATCAATTCTCCAGAGTTTCTCTTGCCAGCCCTCTAGTAAAAACTCTGGATTATGTCCAAATGACCCTATGCTATAACAGCAGGAGATCCTCCGTAGGATTCACCGCAAGCGAGTGGGCATGATGATGACATTTCTAACAGATGCAAAACTGAGAAAAAGAAATACTAATAATTCAAATATCTCTGTTATTGGTGATAAGGGCTGACATGAGTGTTGATGTGCCATAAAAAAAAAAAAAAACACGATCTCTGCAGCGGACTTAAAGGTATAGTGCACCGAAAAATGAAAATCCACTCATTATCTAATCACCACTATGCCGATGGAGGGGTGGGTGAAGTGTTTGAGTCCACAAAATGAGTCTCAGGGGTAAACAGTGTTGCAGCCAAATCCAATACAATTGAAGTAAATGGAACCCCTTTTTCAGATGTAAAAAAAACTAACACGAAAAATGTATCGTTTATTTATCATAAAAATAATCATTAGATTAATCGACAAAAAGTGTTTGAGTCCACAAAACACTTCAGTTGTGCGGCCACACTCCTTGCGAGGTGTCACGCACGTTACGCAAATCTACGTATTTACATAATCAATGACGTTGATTATGTCGATGCGTCGCCCTAGCCCTAATAATGAGTGTTTTTGCAAAAAAAAAAATTATATGTTAAATTCTGCCTCTGCCTGCTGCACCACCCCTCACCTGAACACTCTGGAGATTTGTCGTGAACACGTTGTAAAATCTCCTGTTTTGTTCAAGTGTGAAAGATTTGTCCAGGATGTACCTCGCTCTCGCCCAGTGTAACATGACTTTCATGTTGTCAAATCCATCTGATCGCAACCTGGAGAAATCAGAAATTCAAACGATTGTGCAGTGTTTTAAACATCTAACTAAGATTATACGAAGCCTTGTCAGGCAAGGCTTTGTTTATTGTGAAAGGCTACGACACCATGTTTGACCCCTTCACTTTCGCTCAGATTTCGCTGCTCTTAAAAGGTTCTGTTTTAATTGCCACAAGCTAGACATGTCGTCGCTGAATGTGTTAACGGGTCTGGGTAGGTCCGGTTATAACTTGGAGATAAGTTCAGGTGACGGGTTGGGTCCGGTGAGTAGCTTCTTGGGTGCTGGTGTGCAAAAAAGGAGCTGTGCAGGACTCTGACCTGATCATCCAAAACACATTTTAATACCAGGTGTAAATGGGGTATATGTAGCATTATAGATTACACAACCCAAGAGTATATAAAGTAGTAACACTTAGCTCCACCTCCACCATGTACAACAGCAGAACTCTGCCTACACATTAATGCTTCAGTAATAATGCAGCAGAGTCAACACACTGGCAGTGAGGATGACACATATAGGGCACGGTTGCATAATCTTAAAAGATCATTTTACACAACAGTTCCTTTAAGATGCTTCACATGGTTAGACAGTGTAAAACTCTGAAAGACACATTTGCATGGCAAGAGATATTTCTGTTTCACCAAATGATACAATTCTGCATTTCCATGTCAAATACCAGACATCTCCACCTCCTGACGCCCATTAAAACATTAGATCTGAAAAGGAATTATTACTCCTACCTACTCACAACTCATTTACATTTTAAGGCTGTAACATCTGACAAAGGTTCACAAGTGGACTTTAATTTGTTTAAGCCAAAAAGATTGGGAACCATTGGCTCAAGCAGTAGGGAATAATTATTCTTAACAGAGAGTCTATTTTAACGTTAGAGCTGAACAGCCTGTGAGCTCATGTCTATTTCTTTCTTTACCACTTAATTCTATCACTTCACAGTGCAGTGATAGACCTTCAGAAAAATATCATTTTTAACATCGAGTATAAATGAAATAAACAGATAATAAGACTCAGGTCTCACCAGCTGATTATTAATATTGTCAATTACTGGACAAATTTAGAGTCTTCAAAAATCGTGTTTTGTATGAGCAACAGTCCAAAACACAAAGATATTAATTTCACTATATTACATTATATATTTTTATATTATACTATATTAGATTTGATTATTACTTACAAATCACTAAAAAGTTAAAACAGCTTCTCAAAATTGTCAAGTATCGGTTCATGGAATCATCATGGCAGCTCCACATTTGACATCTGTATTTAAAAGACAACATCATTTTATCTTCACCATATCTTACTTTGCCCTACATACTGACTGTAAACCCATTACTGGCTTTCCTGCCAAACTTAAAGATGAGGGGGGGGGGGGGGGTTGCACAAAAAGTGGCTCATCTTCCCAGAAAGGAACAGCAGGCCACTCCAGACTTTATCACTGACTCCATGATGCAATTAGCCATCATGGTGGTGCAGCTGTGGTTCAGCTGATTGTATTAGAGAATCGGTGATGGACAAAACCCCAGAGATTGAGAGAGGGACACTCACACAGCCCTAAAAACAATAAAGACAAGTGCCAAAGCCCACAACTCTCCGAGGGTCTGCTCTTGTTAGGGCCAGCCCAGAAAAATGAGATGCAAAGTTTTTTTCTGTTGTTGTTGTGGGTAGTTTTTTGTGTGTTTTCTTTTCTCTTGCACTGGCTTTATGGCCCAGGGGTCGTTATCTCTCAAACACAGGGTGAAACCAAGACTCGACTTCTAACAATGCACAGACGCACGCACCGCCGCACACGCAAAACTTCCAGAAGGACGCAGGGGGATTGCTGTGAGAAGACCCCCCGGGGGGTGTAGTGACTTTTGACATGGACGGCAACATATCATACCCCCGAACACACACACAAAGATCAGGCGACACTCTCACCCTCCTCACCCACCCCTAGGGGACAGGAAAAGAGAGGCAGGCAGAGGAGATAAGCGCTGATACCCTTGCCTTTACCCCCAAACCACCGGCACCTTTCTCCTCTTCATTCAGTTCAACAGCCCACCCACCCACCCCTCCACTTCCCCTTGCTCCCTGTGCGCCTGCCCTGTGTGGAGAGCCCCTGCCCAGTAGTGTGTTGTGTGTGTTGTCTGATCAATCTGTGGCAGACACACACACACACACACACACACACACACACACACACACACACACACACACACACACACAGAGGTAAAAGCTATTACAGCCCCTGAAAGCTACTCCATCCAGGGACAACAGACCCCCCTCTGAGAGGCTGTGGCTAAAGTTTACAACAATAGGGTTAGAGTAATTAGAAAGGCACTTCCCTTCTGGAAGAAATACTGGGAAGAAAAGGAGGAGGGAGATGGGTGAGCTGAGAGTACAGGAGGGAGGGGGGGGGAGAGGGGGAGGTAGATGTAAAAAGAGTGACAAAGAGACTGGCAGCCGAGTTGAGCTGTAAGATAGTTGGAGAAAGTGATTCTGAAGCAGAAAGATAGAAAAAGAAAGAAAGAGAGGGCGATAGAGAAGAGAAGAGACCCCTATATAACTCTATCCATTCACTGCAGAGGTTGTAAAGATGGGGGAACAATCAAGGTGGAGATACAATGAAAAGATGGCTGGAGGGCAGGAAGAGATCACTCCGCGGTCATGACACGTGAGAGGGAAGGTTTACTGCTACCGAGCTGTTAGGCATTAGATTATTGGATCTGACTGAGAGCTGTTGAGTTTCAACAATGGGCTTCATCTGTCAATACTCGTTCACAAGCGACGCTTTAAATGATGCTGCTGAAACAAAAAGACCAATTTGACAGTGACTTCAAAATGTCACTCAAAATGCTGATGCTCAACTGAAAACATTCTTTTGGAAACATTGGATTTTTCCTGTGCCAATTATCCAATTATGCTGCTTTGACCAAAATGTGTTTTTAATACACCCCCAGCCCCATTTGGTCCTTGTCAATGTGAACAGTGTCCTAAGATCAGATCTAATTACAAAAGTCAATCTCAGTGCTATCAGCATGATGAGGCTCAGATTAGGACCGGACCATATGGCTTGTTGGGGCAACTGTGGCTTACACATGGCACTGTGGGGTGAACACACACACACACACACACACACACACACACACACACACACACACACACACACACACACACACACACACACACACACACACACAGAGAGAGAGAGAGAGAGAGAGAGAGAGAGAGAGAGAGAGAGAGAGAGAGAGAGAGAGAGTCACACTTACAGGAACTTTGGCTTACTCATACCACATGAGTGGACCTGAGTTGAGATCATGCAAATATGTCCACGTGATGATGCCATCAGGGGGCATATTAACCTGACATACTTCTAATTTCGTCCGTTTTCAGACATGACGTCCGGGTAAAATCCGGAGAATTGGCCACTGACTTTACCCGAAGTTTGCCTTTCACGAATGCAATACACAGTGGGAGGTTCTCTGCATAGACGCATTCACCACGGCATCAAATCCTACGCATTATTCATGGGAGAGCAGGAAGTGACGTATTAACTCCACTGCAGACATCACGTGATCATGATCACTGCGACAACTCTTTTGGCATCTTCGTCATAGTCTTCTACCTGTATGACACTGCTTTTTCACAGGGAGCTATTTGTTTTCTTTAAGTTTTTTCCATTTTTCACCTTCTACGGAGAAAATATTATAATGAAAATAATGATTATTCAAACTTCATTTAGCAGTTAATAAAGAATAAATCCTGAACACGATATGATGGTGCTTGGTAATGTCTGAAAACGCCTTTAGTCACTTTTACCTAAAAGCTCAGCCTTCTAGACTGAACCTGCAACAACACAAGCTGCAGTCAATACTACCACTTTAGACTGAAACGGGACAAAGTTTAATACAGAGAGAGGGTATAACTCCTGTCTCCTCACTAGAGCTTCTATCTTATCAATCAATTTATCATGACATATTATGTATAGTTTCAAATTGATGAAAGTAGAGAATTATCAAACAACTGTTCCTATCAGCTCTACAAAGGAATTTAGTGTCTTTTACCTCAATGGTTTGGTTTTACATTGATGAGGTGTTTTAGCTCAATCAAGAGGAGTTGGTGAAGACCAAAAACTGAAATAAGAGGTGAGAGAATAAACAGTACATACATCTGTAAGGTCAGAAACATGGCTCCAAATCAAAGTTACTGTTACAGCACACCCGCTTCATATGGAAGTAGAAATCTGTTAGCTAGCTTACTCAGTGAATATAATACGGCTAAAGTAAATGTTGTGTTAATGTTAGTTATTTAGCTTTTCGTGTGCTTCTGAATGATTATTTCATTGTATTTATGGTTCATGTTAAAGCATGTAAGAGCTAATGTTATGTCATTTATTCAGTTGCAGCTCTTACATTATTCACAGAAGAAGGTTGTGAAGTAAAGGCGGACATTTATTTTCATATTAAGGATGTCGGCTGAACATATATAAAATTGCTTTTTGGGAGTAAGCTTCACTATTGTCTGGCTGGAGTTCACTACAGTACCTTTAACTTCTTGGCATTGTGTGCTTACAAAAGAGGCGGCAGAACTTTCAGCCTTATAAAGGATTAAATTAATTTTTAAAAATTAAATTAAAAATAAGTTTGAAAATCCATCACTGATGGATTTTATGATCCTGCACTCCTCTTACTTCATATGATTACTTTTTGCAGAATATAGCAGGGGCCAAATACAGTAACACACAAGCATTGTGTCTCTTTCTGTCCCAGCAAGAATGAATAATCGATCAGTTCTCGGAATCCATGTCTGATTGACAAAAACCTATGAGAACAGATAAATGAACCCAGATTGTGTTATATTATGTATTCTGTGTCTGAAAAGAAAGAGGGTTGAATCACAAGCTGTTGTTGATTTACACCTGCACTAGTACAGAACAAGAGTTTGCTCATTTGCAGCCACAGTCCAACTGATAAATCAGCTCCTTTGGCAAAAAAGATATGGTTCGAAAAGAAACAGTGTTTTGCAGGAAAAGTTAGTGTCATAAATAATGAGTAAACCTTGGCTATGCCTGTTCAGCCCTGCAGTTGCAACAAGGCTAATTAGTCCTTAAGGGAGAAAAACACATTTTGAGAAGAAAATGAATGATCCTGCACTAATACAATGCTGTCACGGTTCTCAGAAAGGGACCCAAGAGCACGACTCAGTAGTAAAAGTAAAGAGTCTTTGCCGAGGAAAAAAACAAGGATAAAAAAATCCAAGCAGAAAAACAAAGTACAAAGGGTCAGGATGAGAAATAATCCTAAAAACACAGGTAAGGTCCAAAACATGATCAGGGTCTAAACAGGCAGAGGAAGCTAAGGAACATGGCACAAAGACAACGTAGTGGAGAGCAGATAGAAGTGGACCGGTCATACGTGTAAACTAAAGGGAGCTAATGAGGTGTATACTATAGGGATCTAATGAGGGAACAGGTGAGAAGGTGAGGAGGCAGGAGCAGCTGGTGGGGAAGGCAGACAGGTGGACTGAATGAAGGAAAGGATGAATGAGCAGAGTGAAACTCAAAACCATGACACAATGCAGTGGTAACAGAGGGGGAAGAACGTTCGAGAGAAGTGATCAAAACAACACAAGACTGACGCAACAGTAGCCAATGCACTTCAGCGGGGGAAAAAAGAAAAGAATCCAGTTATTTACAGTAAACAGCAAAGTCCTCTTCATTTGCTGGATGTGTGTTATTTACGGGCAGCGGGAACGTCAAAGAGAAAACAGATGCAAAGAGAAACAGATGCGGTGAGACAAGATAGAGAATCCAGATCAATAATGGGAGAGGGGTCGCTGGATTCAACAAACACACTCAGTTTCCGTAGCTATCCTTATTAGAATAAACCATCCATTGACTGTGAACGACCTAACTTACCACAACCTTAATCATAACCACTTCACACCTTACCACTAACCTTAACCTGGACCTCAGAAGTGATGTTTGGTTTTGCCTCATAAGGAAAAGGCACAAAATAATAAACAAACAGAAACTTTCCACAACCACATTTAAGACGTTTTAAAATGTTAGATGGTATGATCCATGTCAGCCAGTTTGGCTTATTGAGGCCTCTATGCATAGAGCCTGTGCTCTAAGCCTTTTCGATATATGCGATAATGGAATTCATTGCTTCCCCCTCCCCTTTCCCCTTTTTCTCTACCATCCCTCCTCCTGTCCTGCACGCCATGCATTTGAAAGGAAGGCACTGCATTTAAATTACGCAGGCAGTTTACTGTAAGAGTCCACCAGGGAAATCGAAGAAGAGACAGAAAGAGAAAAGTGAGGGGGGGTGTAGAGGCGAGTTATGGGAAATAGCAGAGATGGAAGGCAAAGTATTTACAAAGATGGGGAAGATAGAGGCGGGGGTGGTGGGAGAACATGGGGTGTGGGAGCCAGGGAGAGAGTGAATGATGGAGGGAGTGAGTGCAAGTGTGAGTGTGGATGTAAGGAAGGGAGGGAGGGGCCAGTAGAGTGAGTTGGTGAGTGAGG